>NC_037683.1:68205671-68238264 GCF_003255815.1 Theropithecus gelada | reverse complement strand
TTGAAAGCAAAAAAAAAAAAAAAAAAAAAAAAAAAAAAAAAAAAAAAAAACATGGAAGCGATTTTAAGTTTCAAATAGAATTCAATGCTGGAGAAAAAAGTCAAGCATCATCAGATATGTCTAATTAATAACAGGTCAATGCCCTTTCTCCATACGTTCTTCCCTTCTGTGAGACAAAAATGATCTGTTAATTTTATTCCAGAACAGTGAGAACCTCTGTGACTTTCATAGACATTTCTATGCATTTAAAAGGATAAAGTAAATAATTTTCTGTGATTTTTCATTCTGGATAAATGTACAGTCGTTTAGTTAGGCCAGTCTAGGTAATAATAACAATAAAATATAGGGACGTACAAAGTGTTCTAGCATTTAATTCTCATCACTACCCTACAGTGGAGAAAATATTGCTATTATAATTTACAATAAGGAAACGGAGGCTCCCAGAGTTCAATTTACTTGCTCAGAGTCACATGGTAGTAAGTAGTGACTATGGTTAGGATCCCAGACCTTTTGTGTCCTTGTCCAGCTAGATCACATGTCTGTCTTAGACCAGTGACAAAACTCATTGAAATTACACAGGAGGGTTCATTCTTGGCCTTTTGGTGTTTTGCTAATATATTTTGGTACCATGGGCTGAATTAATTTAACAGAGTTGTCTATTTTTTTCAAACATTATTAAAAAATGGACCTGAAGGAGGATTATGAAAGCCTTTTCCTTACAAGGTCTGAATCACAAATGTTACATTTGAGAGATTACAGAATTATCTCCTTACGATAATAAATAATTTGCATGTTGAAAATCATAATGTGCATAATCCTCATTTGTGGTAAATTAAACCTGAAGAAAAATTATACAGTAAGGATTGAGAATCATTTGAAAGTCAAAGGGGATGGTTCAATGAGGAGAAAAAATGCAATATGTAGTCACTACTAAAAGCATATATCCAAAGAATGTTTATACCAGTAAAGTGGCAATGGGAAAAAACTACATATATAGCATGATCCCAATTTTGTTTAAATAAATACCTGATAACTCTGTGTATGTATGTGTGTGTATATGTAAGTTGTGTGTGTGTGTGTGTGAATATACAATTGGAAGGAAATATTGGAACCCACAATATCTTAATAGTGTGTGCTTTTGCTCTATGATGGGACATAGTTGATTTATGAATGATTTTGGGAGCTATGCTGGCATGTAGTTATGCTGTGGAGTGAACAACTTTGACTCTGAAGTCCATCACTTGTTGTGTTCCCTTAGGTACCCTTTGCCTTCACTGTTTCATATGAAATGGGACTAATATTAGGAACTACCTCATGGACTGCTGCCAAAATTAAAGAGGATAAATATTAAAATCTATTAAACAGTATGGTCATTGCACACAGTAATTCTTCAAATATGGCAGCTGTTAACTGAATTTTCTTCTTTTATACTTTTCTGCACTTTTCACATTTTCTAAAAACTTTGTTTTTGTTTTATAATCAGAAAATAGAAATAAATCCACAAAAGTATTTAAAAGTGAGAGAATTAATTTAGCTAAATTTTTAACCAGTGAGTTGGTAGGAGGAAGTGTGGTAAGACAAACTTTTTGGTTTGCCACATTTTAGTCTTTTTAATTTAACTTAATTTAATTTTTATTTATTTATTTAATTTTTTGGAGACAGGGTCTCACTCTGTCAATCATACTGCAGTGCAGTGGTATAATCTTGGCTTACTGCAGCCTCGACCTCCTGGGCTCAAGCTATCCTCCCACCTCAGCCTCCTGAGTAGCCAACACACCTGGCTAATTGTTGTATTTTTTGTGGAGACCAGGTTTTACCACATTCCCCAGACTAGTCTGGAACTCCTGAGCACAAGGGATCATCCTGACCCGGTCTCCCAAAATGTTGGAATTACAGGCATGAGCCACCATGCCAAGCCTTAGTCTATTTTAATTTTAACAATAATTTGGTAAGATAAGGAATGTTCCCTGTCTGCTTTTATAAATGAGGCTTGGATCCTAGACCAGGCTATCGTTGGTCGTTAAGGGTTAAGAAATGAAATTCCAATTGGGTCTTGCTGTTTCCAAATCTAAACATGCATCAGTGGTCTCCACTTTTCTTACCTACCCCTCCTCAAAGGCATGATCCCTATTCCCTGTGTCCCTACCTTTCTAGGCAGTTGAGTGAGAAAAATAAATCTCTGAAATCACTAGCAAAAGAATGAAACAGCAAAAAGCATGATGGGAATTCAGAAAAATGGTCAGAGTATCCTGGGGTAGTCAGAACAGGGAGGAAGCAGAAATTGTGTTGGGCCCTGAGGGATCAATATTACTAACACAGGTTTAAGGGATATGTCCGTAAAGGCATGTGACTAAAAGGCCAATAAGGTGACAACACTTCCTACCCTTCATCTAGGGTTTCCTTTTATTTTAATGTATGGGAAAAAAAATGAAATGTTCTCCAGGTTTGCCACCACGCTTTCTTTCTTGTGCTGCCACACTTCCAGCGATGTTTGTTATGGCATTAAAATATTTCCCAGACATTTTTGCCACTTCCATCCAGTGACAGAATTTTAAAGGAGGTATATAGTGGAGTAAATATGCAAATAGAGAACTAAGGAATATCTGAGTTCTAGGAACTCGCACCCCCACAAAGATACACAGCCTCTCACAGTATACAAAGACTTGCACAGAAATCCCAACAGGATTCTCTTCACAAAGTAAATCACTGTATGAAATCACATGTTGGAGTGCACAGTTCAGAGTTACTGTCATGACATTTGTAGCTCTTTGCAGCTGAGAGATTGTTTTAATTATAAAAAGGAGTTCAATTCAGGAGAATCAAGAGAAATGAGGATGCCATTGGATAATAGGCCTGGATTTTAATAGGCACCCACTGATTTTGAGGCCTTGATTTCCTGCTCACTGATCTTAAGAACATGTGAACCTACTGGAGACATTTTTGAAGGAAAAGCAGTTTGGAGTAACTTCTAGAAGATGTCTAACATCCCTGTGATACTAAGATTTTATAGTAATTACTACCGTTTTCCAAATACCTATTATGCGCTGGATTTCCATGTACTTATTTAACAGATAATTATCAGGTATCTAATCTTTGCTAGGCATTGCGGATACAATGCTGAACAGAACGGACACGCTTTGCCCTTAGGTGTCTCATAGTCTGGTAGAGAAATGCTCAATCAAATAAATGGTCAATCAAATACAATTAAATCTCTGTGCCACAGTGCAGGAGAAGTATATGGTGGTGATATGGGAGCAGGGCAAGGAAGTGCTGGGTAGGGCAAGGAAGTGCTGGGTAGAGCAAGGGCTGGTCCCTGGGTAGGGCTCCACCCCGGGGCCTGTGCCCACAGACCTAAGTAAGGACAGGCATTTCTGTTTTCCTGCCCAAATGTTGCATTTCCCAAGATCACCCTGGCCTGTTAACGCCCCCATCTTGTGCTTATAAAAACCTGGAGACCCTAGCGGGCATGCACACAAGCGGCCGGACGTTGAGAGGAACACATCGGTTGAAGAAGATTCAAGCAGTTGGACGTTGAGAGGAATGCGCTGGCATAAGAGCATGCCAGCAGAAGTCAGCAGGGAGAACAACGTGGAGTTTGGCCGGGGCGGTCGGAGGAGAGCCTGGCTGCTGAGCAGCCCGACTCCAGGGGAAAACCAACTTCCCACTCCATCTCCCTTCTGAGTCCCCCATCTGCTGAGAGCTACTTCCACTTAATAAAACTTTGCACTCACTCTCCAAGCCCACTTGTTATCTGATGCTTCCAGTACACCAAGGCAAGAACCCTGGGATACAGAAAGCCCTCTGTCCTTGTGATAAGGCAGGAGTCTAATTACGCTGATAAACACAAGCCAACTGTGGACAGCTGAACTGAAAGAGGACTTGGAAACACACTCACTGGGGCCTCAGGAGCTGTAAACATTCACTCCTAGACACTGCTGTGGGCTCAGCCCCACAACCTGCCCGTCTGCCTGCTTCCCTTAGGGGTTTTAGCAGTGGGGTGCTGAAGAAGTGAGCCACACCCCCGTCGCGTGCCCTGAGATGGGGACAAGGGAACTGCCTCTGTTTCAGTAGTTGAAGAGCACACAGAAGGGATCTACTTAGCAAGATCAAGGAAGGTTCCACAAGGAAGTGCGGACGGAGCTAAGATATGATGAAGGAACAGGAATTAAATACTTAACAGAGTGTGAGGGAAGGAGGCAAGCATGAGGGTCAGGCTTCCAAAAAGGTCAGTCTGATTACATCAGACAGAGCAAGAATCAGGGTTAAAGCAGAAGAGACTGCAAGGAAGGAAGGAGCCAGATCATGCAGATCTTTTAGAAAAATCCGTGGTCACAAATTTTCACCCAGCTCTGTGAATTAGACTATATTTTCACTTTGTAGAATAGCAAGATGAAGCTCAGAACTGAGGAACTGGCCTGTGGTCACAGAGCCAGTAGGTGCTGGAGGTGGGGTTGGAATAAAATCTATCTGCACACTTCAGCGCCTGGATTTTGAACTGATTGAATCTTCCAGGGTTTCACAATCTGACATGGGTGCATTGTCCAGCAGATGTTCCCCGTGGGTGACCCATTAGGGACAACTTTATTCCCTGGGCTAACTCGTTGCTCTCCTGTAAACAGTGTACCAAAGGGAGGCTATCCTGCTGTGCTCTGCCAGGTAAAAATTATGTCTGCTTCAAAGTTGAAACCTTATTTTTTTTTCTTTTTTTCTTTTTTTTAAGACAGAATGTCACTCTGTCACCCAGGCTGGAGGGCAGCGGCACCATCTTGGTTCACTGCAACCTCTGCCTCCCAGGTTCAAGGCTCTCATGCCTCAGCCTCCCAAGTAGCTAGAACTAGCGATGCGTGCCACCTTACCTGGCTAATATTTTTTGTATTTTTAGTAGAGACAGGATTTTGCCATGTTGGCCAGGCTGGTTATGAACTCCTGGCCTCAAGTGATCAAGGAGTTCACTTTTGGGAGGCCCACCTCGGCCTCCCAAAGTGCTGGATTTACAAGCACGAGCCACCGCACTCGGTCTTGAATCCTTATTTCAAACAGTGTCTACTTTTCAGTTTTCTGATCAAAGTCATCAGTATTCAGAGCTCCCCTGGATTACTATGGTGCATGTTTTTCCCCAGGAAATAAAATAATCAGTTACATTGTTTCATTTGCATAAGACTTTCTCTTGTTTATTGAGCAGAAATAGCAACATTAGATGTTTATTATGTACCAGGCATTCTGCTAAAGCATGTTATATATATTATCTCAAGGCAACCTTAATTAACCACACAATGAGGTAGAGGTGTCCCATTATTCCCTTTTCACAAATGGGGAAATTGAGCATCACTGAGTTTAAATGGTTTGCCTTAGGTCACTCATTGTATAAATGACAGAGGTAAGGTTTGAATCCAGAAGACCTGTCTGACTCCAAAGCTAAAGTTTTAACGTAATGTATGAAAAATTCAACTTTAAAAAGATAATTCGTGTTTTTAGAGAATTAGTGAAATAAGAAAATTCCTAAAAAGATTGCATGCCAGGATATACTGTAATTCAACAATAATTACATTGTTAAACAAGGAAGAACTCATCATAAAAAGATTCTCCTTGGCTATGATACCAATTATGGATGCTTTAAGAAATCAGTAATTTCCTAAATTAAGATACAAAGTTTAAGATGCAGGAATAGTTCTTTAAACAAAAGTGATTTGCTTTTCAAAGATGAAGGATACATATATTTTGAGGCAGTGTATGGGGGGCTGGGGTGGGGAGGAAGAAAGGGAAAGAGAGGAGTGAAATATTCTATCTAGGTAATGTTTAACAAAATTACAAGTTTGTTTTCAAAGTTTATATGGTAAGAGGGTATGGTGAAGAAAGACCTCATCGTTAAGGCAGAGAACATCCATAGAGCAAGATCTTGTCTCTGTAGGGTTATATTTCTTCCTTTCTAAAAAAGAAAGGTTTTCCTTCACAGTGCATTTACGTCAAAATTCTAAAACCTCTCACAAGAGCCTATCATATCAACCTTGTCAAGTCTCACTTGTTGAAATGAGTGGGATTTGAAAACTTCTGAGTGTGCTATTACATTTTCCATTTATGTTCAGAGAATATGGCTGTGTGAAAAGGAGGCCAAGAGTTGTGGGGGTGGTGGATTTGAGGGAGAGACAGCTCTAAATGAGTGAAACCAAAGAGACTGATTGTTTCAGGTGGTGGAGGGTAGTCTCCATGAAGGACTGGGCAAGGACTTTGAGAAGAAAATTCATTTTGCTTTTTACATTTCTTAACATTTATTGCCCTCACTAAACTACATGTTACCTCAAATATCAGAGTTTAAATACAAGAATCCAATGTTTCTTTGCTTCAAAACTTGTAAACAATTTACAACTGATCTATTTATTCTCGATGAAATAACAATAGACACTTCTTTTTATTTTCTTCTTGTCTTTTTTAGAGCTCATCAAGAGACAAGGAAGCATCATGTAGAAATTTGATACTTCTATTGAGATTTCTCAGCTTCTGGAAAACAAATTTGGTATTTGTGTCAGGTTAGAGAAAATGCAACCCTAAACCTAACCTTCATTATATTTTAACCCTAACCCAAATTCTATGTAACAGAGGGTACTAGGCAAGGGAATGACCAGATATTTTTGAGTGAGGGCAGAAGTTGTTTACTTCTAACAGAATGTTAGAAAATTCACATAACTTGGCCAGGCGAGGTGGCTCACGCCTGTAATCCCAGCACTTAGGGAGGCTGAGGCTGGCGGATCACCTGAAGCCAAGAGTTCAAGAAAATTCATGTAACTGTCAACTTTTAAAATTCTTAGTATTTGTGTTGCTATCATTATAAGTGAATATCTTTCAGGTTTACCGAGAAGCTTAGCCATTTTTTAAACAAAATTTAATTTGGTGAAGATACTTTTTAAATAAGTAAACAACAAATTTCTGATTGATAGAGATCAAATGTTTTCCCCTAGCAACCAGTAGAGGGAGCTGTTGGCATTTGATTTGGCATTATAACTCGACCTGGAAGTTCCCTTAATTAATTCAATGTTTGAAATCAAACCACAGTTTAAATGTAATGATATTAATATGCAAGAATAGATGTGTAAACGTGGAGATTTTCCATTCCCATTAAACTTACTACACAACCACAGATTTCTGGTTCTTCTGTGGGCCCTTTTTAGAGAGCTTATGTTATAGAAATGTTGGCTGCTGTGAATTAAAGCTGCTCAGAATTGAGTTCATGTACCTAGGCAATGATTCAACATTTCTAAGACTGATTGCAAGTCGAGAAAGAAAGCAGCTTCTTTCTCCAGCTCATAAAAAAAGAAAGCAAAAAAAGATGTTTGACCTAGAATGATACTTGAAGTTTTCAAAAGAAAAAAATGTATATATTAGGTTGATAATAAGTTTGAGTATCTCTAATCCAGGAGGAAGAATCCTCTGCAGTTAAGGTTCTGGGTATATTTGATGCCGTCCTTGTGGTGAAATATAGCATATTGATTTTTCTTATATTCCCTTCACCCCAAGTTCATTTCCACAGTTATAGTTTAAAAAGCAGTTATTCACAGCCTAGTGTTTAAAAGATACTTCTCCTTGTTGTAATAGATTTAAACTAAAATGGATTATAAGTAACAAGTCCAAGCACTTCACCAAGTATTATCTTTATCTCAATAAACCTTAATATGTAATGTACACACAAAGTTGTAACTATCTCCAGATAACCTAGCAGAGAGCTAGGGAAAGGATTACTCTGATAATAGTACTTCTCAACCGGCCTCAGAATTCAGTTGTAAACTCTCTAGGTAAGAGAAAGGTCGAAGAGAGAGTTGGAAATAATCATTCTGATTCACTTAAAGTTTTCCCCTTGCTAATGTAAACATAAAAATAAACTATTGCATATTTAAATCTATGATATTACAGACATGAAATCTTACCAAACTTGAAATAGAAAATTACTTGAAAAGATAAAGAAGAAAGCAGTGTTCTGTTTTGATACAGATTAACAAATGAACATTAAGCACTCTACCCAATCGTTACCAATAGATTTAAGAAAATTACTCCTTAAGGCTACACTGAAAGCATACTAGAGATAATAGGGTTAATTGTGTTCTGAGTACATAAAGAAGTGCCACTTTCTGGGGACAGTATGCCACATTGCAATTTGCACATTAAATGCTAAACCAAAATCACTTCCCCTGTTCACAAAACATGTGGAGTTTCTTGGAAAGGAAAAAAAGGTGTTTTTTAACTGAGTGGGGACAGTGTTCTGTGCTATTTCCAGGAAGTGTGTATTTTCTCAAATTACTTATGCTTTTTAATGTGTTGGACCTGGTCTGTGTTTTGTGTTGATTTCTGGGCCTTCCAATCAAAATTAATTTTGCTATTCTTTCTGAGAGAACTTTTTAGAACGAAAAATGAACCACTCATACAGAGTTGAAAGACAAGGACCAAAAGTGCTGTATTATACTTCTTGAATGGTTTAAATCTAGCTGGAACAAAAACCCCCAGCACTATTAAAAATATAATTTTAGGTGAAATTTCGTTCCATGTGAAGCATTAATTTTAATAGAGACTTATATATAAGCTCTCATTTGAATAATAATGTAAAATTAAATTTAAATTGTAAATAACGTCCAGATACTAGTTGTTTCCTGGCTCAAATTCTTTAGCACATATGGTGCTAGCATAAGCTTGTGCCTGTCTGCCTACTCTGGGTAATTTTGCATGCAAATAGTTTTAGTGCCTATGTTGAGGTGCTAAAACGTGTTTAGTACACTTGAAAATATTTGCATTGCAAAAGGAGAGCGAATCTCCTGAGGAAAATCAAATTGATATTTTGTATTAAGAGACCACTTTGGACACTGCGTGGTATTCTTCTAGGGAGAATTCTGTTTACAGTGCAACTAGCATTTTTAATTGACCTTTAGAAAAGAAGGTCTGGCTTCAGCTTTGCCAGGTTTATAAACCGTTGGACCATCTTCTGGCAGCATTCACCACATTAATCAGTAGGAGAGAGAAAGAGAAGGAAAGAATCTCCTTGCCTTGGCTGGACTGTAGTGTGTCATGCCTCAATTTGGTGGATTGGTAGGATAAATATGTTAATTATAATTAAAAGTTTCAGCTGGAATGTGCCTAACTAATTAGCTAACTAACTAACCAACTAACTAAGGAAAGGCTTTAGTACAGTGGAGCGGCAGTGGGTGCTGGGTGTGAGGCCCCACACACTCTTCCATTTGCCTCATTCCCATCTGCTGCATTTATGGGAACCAGTTCGTTAAGAGTCTGAATTGAATCCAAATAAAATGCATTTCTGGTGCAAGCCCGATGACTGGTGCCATTCTACACTGCATTATGTCAAATTAGAGTTTGTTTGGAAAAGAGGTTACAGGGATCCTACGTAAATGTCGCTTGCATAGAACATCGATCAAATAAGAGTTGTGCACAAATTTGCCATCTAAATTCCTATAAACAAATCAAGCACCCCCTTCCTTGATTTTGCTCCTATTCACTATGAGTGATTAAAAAATTAGCGCTCCTAATAATAAATAAAATTCAAGAGGCAAGCTAGTAAGAGGCTTGTGGAACTTTTCTTGTAACAGTTATTTCAGTGTTTTTAGATAATTTTATTACATGAACCAGTTCAGATGTAGTATATCCCTATAAAATGAAAGTTAGTTCAATGTCCATAAGAGAAACAGATGATACTAGGTCTACAAGAGGAATTGAAATCATGACACCCCTCTGTCTGCAACTCCCTCCTCTGTCGAGAAATGATGCCAGATGGAATCCTAATAACTCCCATTGTTAAAGCAGCTCTATCGCTTCCAGCCCAAGCACCATGCAGGAGTTACCTACTATAGATGCTTCTATTGGCTAAAATCTGCTGCAGGATCCAGATTTTTTTCTGCATATTTTACTCCTTCGTGCTTAATATTTTATTCTTTCACCCCTGCCACTTCTCACAGTGTGCAAGGTGCAGTACTTCGTGTCAATGAATAGCCAGAGACAGGTAGCAGGCAAGAGCCAAAAGGAACTCATTATGAATACAAACCAGTAAGGAGGAGCTGACTTACTGTGTTACTGAAACTTTGCTTGCAATCTAGTTCCTTTAAAACAATCTTAAAAAAAAAAAAAAAAAAAAAAAGCTTCTGTTGTCTGTGGGATCCTAGCACATCAATCAATCCATTAAGTAAGTAAATAAAGCAATAACTAAACAATAAATCATTTTGAATTTCACGCATGCACAAATCTTTCGATACATAAATGACAAAGTTTAGGTTTGGAGGCTACCACCTCTGTTCCAGTAGTTTAGCATACAAGATAAAGAGTTGTTTTTAAACTGTGATGCACTGTTCATTCTGGTCCCCACATCATGGGGCTTCTTTCACCCCTTTGGTGGTGGTGTGTGTATGATGCACGGCCTGGGAGTTGTTTGCATGTGTGTGTGGTGTGTAGGGGGGGCCATGCTGTTAGGGGGAAGCCTACCACACATTTCTGCCATCGCAGACGGTGGGCAAACAGCTGTCTCCACAGCTGAGACCACTGGAGCTGCTTGCGCTGCTCCAGTAACTCGAGAGCACACGGCTGGTCCCTGGATGGCACATAGCACTGTGCCTGCAGCAAAGCGCCTGAGCTTTCCTGGGGCTGAGCGGGCGGGGTCTTTGCCACCAGACACAATAAGCATGTGAAATGGGGTTCATGAATTATTCATCCTTAGTGTCCTATGAAACAAAGAAATGATATGTTTGCTGGTAGATAACTGTGTTGTGGCATTTGTAAATCTTTCTGAATTTGGAGTTGATCATGTTTCTTGTGTTGGTGGGGAAATATGTGTGTGTGCGTGCGCGCGCGCGCATCCGTGTGTGTATTTTTTCCCTAAAACAAAAATTTGGGATTTCAACACAGTAATCTTAGAGCAAAGGTCTTCCATGAAATATTGGATGGATTATACTATTTTGGCTCATGATTTACAAATTTTAAAAATCTCATTCAGTGAAAAAGGATGTTAAAATGGTTTCACTGCAATAAACTACAGCAGGATACCAAGTTCTCAAGGAGATTATTTTTTTTCCTTAGTAGGCATCCAGCTCACTTTTGCTAATGCAAGTTTCATTACTGTGAACTAGAGAACAGTGGTGCCTCCAGCATGATACTACGGCATCGAGAGAAACGATTCTTCACTTTCACTAAAATATTAGTAAAAATGATACTTTGGCGAATTGAGCCCTAAATTGTTTTAGTGACAGTTAAATACCCACTAATTTAACATCAGTTAAATTGGCAATAAAGTGACCCCCAACTGAGTTAAGCCACCATCCTATTCCTGCACATTAGCTCCAGACCTGATGCCAGTGATCTATAAAGCCACTGGGTCGAGTTTATACATTTGCATAACAAATATTTCTGGAGCGTTGTATAAAGTAGGTAGCTACTCAAACTTATCATAATTGATATTTATAATTAGCATCTGCACATTCCTTTCATTTATTCTTTAATATCTCAAAGAAAAGAAAGAAAATGATTTAATAGTTCTTCATTATCTTTGAAACACAACCTGGTGAAACAAATCATGGCAATGTTCACTGTCACCTCTTCACTAATTATCTCAGGTCTGTCTTCCAGTAGTCACTCACGCTTTCTCCATCACACTTTTTTTTTGCAGTATCGCCTCGCAGTCCCCCTACCTCTCAGGTTGCCCGTGAAGCATTGTGTATCCATAAACCTCCCACAATCTGATATATTTGGCAGAGAAAATCAGGGAGAAGGCACATTGACTGTGCTGAAAGAAAAAAAAAAAACAAGCAAAAACAAAATATGGATCTGCCAATTATATGCTGGAATGAAAATACAATTCCTTCTTGCTTTCAGGTGAGGGAGTTGGCAGTTGGGGTGTGAATTGGTAGGTAGTAGGATTTTCAGTAAAAAGAAGTGCAGCGAATGCTATATGATGGGTGTTGTTTGGATTTTTTGTTGTTATTTGTTTCCTTAAGCTCCAATAATGTACCAGACAGTAGACTCAAGAGATATATATATACACACACACAAGATACACACACACGCACACACACACAGAGGTAATGATTACCTTTCTTTACCTTGGACATGTGGGATTAATTAAGATTGTAAATAAAGTTATAATAGGACATAAATTGCTTCTTACCTCTTGGAAAGAAAATAGATGTCCAGGGGAGATAAATGGTACCAATGTCCTGGAACCAATGAGATAATCATTGGGCATAGAGGTGACAGCCTTAAGAGGAACAAAACAGAGACAGAGCCCTAAAGGACTTAGGCAGAGGTTAATGGAAATTTTCCTCATTTCCCATTCACTGCTTGCATCACCTCTACTTCCTCCTTGTGTATTTTGTTTTAGTGTGAGATAGCAGAAGTTGCTAATAGTATTTCCTCCCCTCAGCCTGGATGCTTTTTCAGCTTCAGCTGGTCATTGAAAGAGCCCATATTGCTATAATTTTCTGGAATATTATCACTTGGTCTTCCAACATTTTGTTTTTAGTATATAGGAAAAAATCCTTTATGGGAATAACAGGCAAATTCATGTTTCTAATTATGTATATTATTCCATTTATATATCTGAGAACTAGGGTTGGGCGTGGTGGCTCACACTTGCAAACTCAGCACTTTGGGAGGCTGAGGTGGGTGGATCACTTGGGTCAGTAGTTTGAGACCAGCCTGGGCAATATGGTGAAACCCTGTCTTCTACTAAAAATATAAAAATCAGCTGGGTGCGGTGGCGGGCGCCTATAATACCAGCTACTTGGGAAGCTGAGACATGAGAATCACTTGAACCCGGAAGGCAGAGGTTACAGTGAGCTGAGATCATGGCACTGCACTCCAGTCTGGGAGACAGAGCGAGACTCCATCTCAAAATAAATAAGTAAAATAACTATCTGGGAACTATAAGGACATTTAAGTAAAAATTATTTAAGGATATATGCTATAATAGCAATCAAAGAGAAGAATCAGCAGGAAATTAATCAACAATTTATAAAATTGATAGTCTATGTAAAGTTAAGAAAACCCAGGATCTTTGGATCACAGACACTTGGATTTGAATCCTGTCTCTGCTACATTTGTGCTACCGTGACATTTAACCTTGATGTTTAACCTTCCTAAATATATGTCTTATCTGTAAAATGGGGACAGAAATACATAGAATATTTGTCAAAGTTCAGAACTAATGATCTAATATTTTTGAAGCATGCATGGTAATCTGTAACCCTCTAAAGACATTAACATCACCTGGAGAGCTTTGACAATTTGTTGATGCCCTGTTACCATCTCCGACCAATTACATTCAAGTCTCTGGGGAATGGACCTTCACATTACAGGTTTTAAAACCTCCCCAGGTGATTCTAGTGTGCAACCAAGGATTTCAACAACTGGTGGAAAAGTCTAAAACTGAATGAGCACTCACTAAATATTTTCCACCTTTCCTTGTCGATGTGGTGTGAACATTAGCCTAAAAAGGATGCAGATTTTTATGACTGGAAAAAATTCTCGAGGTCAATTCAAATCTTCGTGCTTTCAAGGTAAAGAAGATGAAACCAGGAGGTTAGTGGACTCTGGTCATATTGTTAATGGTGGCATTAAGACTGGGATCCCAGTACTCCTTTTAGAATTTCAGAGTTTTCCTTCCTACCACACCTTTTAACAGGGAAAGAGTTCTCAGATGAGGATAAGCTGATCTTTCCTTTTCAGCAGTATTTTATGGCAATGAGGATGAAACTAATGTCAGAAACGAAGGATTAAACCTTTAACTATCATCTTCATCTTGGCCTAGTAGCATTCATTCATAGAAACTTTTGAACAGAAAAAACAAATCTCAGCCCTGCTTCCACATGGAGGGCAATGCATATGTAGTGTGGCTTCTGAAATTTGGTGTCTTAAGGCTTCTCCATCTCACTGAGCGTTTCCTGTGTGATTGATATGGAAAATCTGAGTGATTTACCGCAACACAGTTATGAGCCATCATACAGGTGCATTTAATTTTTAATTACTCTTAAAAATGTTTTTAATAATTAGTAGCAATAACCACTAATTGGTATATAAGCCATTCTTGCACCAGCAGGCAAACTGTAGGTTTACTTCAGCACACGCACACCCAATCAACTGAAAATTGCTTGAATGCTTATCTTATAATTACTGTGCTTAATGCTGTTTGCATTGTTTGGAAGCTTTTTTGATTAATTGATTTTTTTTTTTTTTTTTTTTTTACCTCTGAACCTGTAAATGAATGGCAAAGATTAGTCTTTTGCTCAGTGACATCTTATTTGCATTGAGTTGTTAGACACATTAAACAGGAGAAATAATGGGTTTTGTTTTTACATGCCAAGTGTATTTCCTCTGTTTATGCTATGGTTATATAGACCCCACATGGAAGTTGCAACTTACTACCTGCATGTCTTGTGCCAACGCTATGCAGGATGGCACAATTACATTTTTAGGCCAAGTATTTACCTCTACGCACCTTTATACCTTCCACTTATTTTTCTGGATAAAGGGCAATAATTTGAGAATGCCTCTATTTAAATAGATAATTCAAGTTGTTTAGTTTATTCCTTGAGCATCAATAATTGATATATATGCATGCTAGTAATTGTGCTTTTGATCTGAAAGTGGCAGTCACAATTAAGCTCAGAAACAATCATAAAATAAACAAGATTATTGGTATGCTAAGGCAATGTTAGAAATAGATGATAGATCTGCCAATGTTTGCATAGTACTAAATGGCAAATAAAATTTTATGATGACAGAGGCAAAGGATAAAAATGTGACTTTGTAATTGTAGGCCATTTTATATTGGTGATGAACTGATGAAGACATGGACGTGGATATTTCTTACTCTATTTATTCACTCACTCACTGAAGAGTTATTGGGAATATGATGTGCCAAGCAATGTGCTAGACAATGAGGATCTGAAAAAAATAAGTCATTGTGGGAAAATGTGGTCTTGGAAATTAGAAAAACTCAGTCAGAAAATCTTGGTCCCTAAATAGTAACTGTGTCTAAGACATAAAGAAAATTATCTGATGTCTCAGAATATAATTTTTGTCATCTGAAAAGCAGGGAGAATATTAACTACCTTGAAAGCTCATTGTGAAAATGAAATGAAATACTGTACATGAAGTATTTTGTACTTGGTTGGTGTGCAGTATTTAATGCACGCATGCTGTAATTTTAATTAGACCAAAGAATCACAGTCCAGTGAGAGAATGCGATACATCTGTCACTTACAGGGTTCTTTGATTGCAGGCAACAGAAACTCAGAGGATCAACTAGAACACTGGAGAATCAGGCTTGAAAAGAGAGGAAGAACTAGGCACATATCTAAGGATTTGGGTACCAGGAACTTCTCAACAGTTTTGGAGGGCACTGCTGGTGTACAAATGCGTTCAAAATTCCCTGCTTGTTTTTTTTATTTTTGTTCTCAAGATTGAAAGAGAGTGGGGAGAGGAGAAAAAGGCAGACAGAGACAGAGAAAGGGGGAACTATGGATGCCACTAGAAAATAAAGAGTGATGAGTGATTAATAACCCAAAGTCAACACAAAATATTATGTAACACAGAAACTGATTACAGTGCCATGAGTAGGGTTGCCTCCACAGACATGTGATTTTGCAATTACAAAGGGCCCTATGCCTAGCAGGCCCCATACTTTGTTTAATGTTCTGTGTCACCATTTTGAAATTCTTAATAATTTATGAACAAGGGGCTCCACGTTTTCATTTTGCTTTGGCTGCACAAATTTCATAGCTGGTCCTGGTGCCATGTTCTAAAGTGGGGGTCTAGCGTAGAAGTACAGAGAAGGAAGAACATCCAGGTAGGGATTCATACAAAGACCAAGGAAGCATTCAAGGAATTAAAGTATCAGGCAGAGGTGGCCACATGGAGAAATGGGGAAACGGCATTTAGATGATAAAAACCTAGAAACAGAAGCCATCAGCAGTTCTTATTATGAGAGATATTAAGCTCAGTTCTGGCATAATTTTCACTGAGTCATTCTCTTTAAGAGCAGTAAAGCAACTAAATTATGATTATAGATTGCAGAAAACTCCCTCTGTCTAGAAGTCTGCAAAACAACAGAGGAGGCCTGCAAGAACTATAGGCACAATCCCACCAGTGCTAAAAAAAAAAAAAAAAAAAAAAAAAAACTGGTGTGTTTTTAGGCCACTAGAAACTTATGACTTAACTGTCATCTAGGTCTTCCTTCCATCCAGCTTCCTCCTGAAGTCACTGGAAGTATGAGCTGTCCCCAGTGTAGAATCCTGTCTTCTTGGTACCAAGCTCATGTATTTATGGTAGTGCTTTTGAGTGGGACTGTGGGGCGAAGAAGTAGAGCAGTTTAGTTGCTTTCCATGTATTACTTTAGAATTTATGCAACTCTGCTTCTCAGTGTTCCCATAAACCATGACTTCTCCCATTCTTTTATCAAATGTTTTTATAGAATCTCAGGATTCTAGCTCAGCTCTTTTCCAAGGCGTGAAAATCCTTAATGTGCTCAACAAGTACTCCTCTGGTTCATTCCAGTTTTGATTTTTTTTTTTTTTTTTTTTTTTGAGACAGAGTCTTACTCTGTCATCAAGGCTGGAGTGAAGTGGCACAATCTCAGCTCACTGCAGCCTCCACCTCCTGGGCTCAATTGATTCTCCTGCCTCAGCCTTCCAAGTAGCTGGGACCACAGTTGCGCGCCACTATGTCCAGCTAATTTTTGTATTTTCAGTAGGTACGGGGTTTTGCCATGTTGACCAGGCTGGTCTCGAACTCCTGACCTCAAGTGATCCACCTGTCTCAACCTCCCAAAGTGCTGAGATTATAGGAGTAAGCCACTGAGCCCGGCCTGGGTAGATTTGATTGTCAAAAATTTCTTTCTGTTGAGCTGAATTTGCCCTCTCTGTAACATTCACCAAGACGTGTTTTGGAACCGCCCAGATTAAGCCTGACTTTTCTTCCTTATGCAAATTCAAAACATATTCTCTAATTACAGTGAAAATGTTCTTTGCCCTGCCCCATTCCAGTGAGAAAACATGTATAAGATTTCTTTTGAAGAAAGCTTCTTAGAGTAGTTTGAGAATCTCCTATTAGCTGAATAGGATTATGGTATGTTTCCAGGATAGCACAGACCTGGAAGTTTCCCCTACAGATTCATTTTGTCTTCTAAACTTCATACTCTCTGTGGGAAACAACTTCTCCATTCCCTCTGTCATATGCAATGCACCCGGCACATATCCAGCTGAAGCCATTGCATGAGAGACAGAGCCAGTCACAAACACACTTGTGTCAGGAAGGATAGCCCAGACATTTGCCATCTGTGTCTCAGCTTTCTCCCGCTCTCTTCTTAGGTTGCTTGTCTAGGGACACACCCACACACTATTTTCCACCCACCCTGACAATGGGAAAATTGGCACATTGCATGATTTTTGAGAGAGGCCTTATTGTGCAAGATTTCCCCTGAATTATAGTGAGGTTTTTTCAAGGATATGCTGGAGTATCATGCATTCAGATGGGTAAGTTCGAGTTAATCTACTCAATAATAACAAGAAAATCATCTTCAAGATGACTTCTGTTTGTTTTGTAGGGAAATCAAGTCAATGCCTACAGGCTCTTTTCATGAGCATAAACATCCATTGCTTAAAAGGGAATTAGAATTGTAAATATGTGTATATTTTCCAGAGAGTCATGTTGACCAAGGGCCTCTTCCACAACCAAGAACTAAATATCACGTCTCCTTTTCTTGAGTTGCATGGCAATATGCTGCCTCTTAATGCTGAAACCAAAACCATGGCATTGTGCTTCCCTAGCCCTTGACTATCAGTTTCAGGAATACAATAAGAGATCGCCCAGTTTTCTTCCCTTGATCGTCTCTTTCTCACTTCTTATGCTCTAATTTTCTTTGTACAATATTTTTTTTGCACTTGAGTATTTGATCCCTAGCCAAGGAAGAACTGTTTAATCAGGAAGGACTTAACTGGAATTGAGATGATATCAGCAACGGATACAGAATTTCAGAGAATGTAAGGTAGAACTAATTATAAAAATAGAAGCCAGACTATTTATAGAGCACCTACCCTGAGCCACGCTCTCTGATGGGAATGAAGCATACATTTTCTTTAATCCTGCCTTGCAACTTGGAGGCAGAAATTATACATTTTAAAGATAAGTAAAAAGTAAACTGAGGCCCCAAACATTTACATAATTATCCTCAATTCAGCTTGCTTTTAAATGGTGTATGTAGGATTCAAAGACATTTGACCTAACTTCTAAAGTTAATGTTTCAAGTGAAGAAATGAATTAAAAATTCTGGTCTTGAAATACTTGGACTTGGCTGCATGTGATTTATACTGTCTTATGATGCTACAAGATGCAGTGTGCATGCATATATCACATTATTTCTGGTGTAATCTGGAATTCCGTTGGCTAAATATTGAACTTCTAAGATTTTATAATGGTGATCAAGATTTTGGTAACAAATGTCTTGCTTTAAACCATTCCAGATTGGATGACAAGGACATTTATATGTAGAGCTATAGTTGATTTTGCAACAGAGAACCCTAATTTTTGTTAATTCTGCTTAATGCTGTTGGCATCATCATTTGTTTTCTTGTAGCAAATATTTAAAAAACATTAAAATATATATTAAAATATATTTTGGACATACACATTTTTATCTGTTTATTTTTGTTGAAGACAATATAGAGCTGTATTCAGAGGTAATCTTTAGCTTCAACTCCATTTACTATTTCAAAAGTCATTCACAGTGTCAAATCACAATGTGCTTCACTTTTCTTTTTTTGGCCTAAGCATACTGTGTTTGCCTGTTCTTTTTTGCCTGCCTTAATAAAATAGAATGTCAGTCCTCTAAGGCTGGCAATGCAGAGAGATTTAAAATATAGGCAGGATGGCCAGATTGGGCAACTATAACGTGGATCCAGCAGGTCTGTCTCCTCTGTGAAGGAATTACTCATTCCTTGGCCACATTCGAGGGGGCTAGATTTCCTTTTATTAATTGAACTAGCAGGTGACAGCGGTAGACCAATACAGACTTACCTAATACAACGTAAATAGAGGCTCAGAGATCCATCCCAGGGGAAGATTATTACCGAATTTGGAGGATCCGGGCTTACTATTCTTAGAGGATCTAGTGGATTTTCTTGCTAGTATTATAGCGGGTTAGTATGTAAGTATTAGAAGGTTAGTTTCCTTAGAAATTATCTAAAATAGGAATTACAGGCAAGAGAAGGAAAGGCTAACAAGGCTAACATGTACTTTTTAAAAACCCAGGTTTTTCTTATTTCTCAAGGTCATTGGGAAATTCAAATCAGAACAAGATGTGAAATCACAATTCAAATAGTAAAGGATTAAACTAGCTGGTGACAAATCGATGCATATTATAGTCTGATTTAATAGTCATAAATCCTAATATCTGGTTGGGAAGCTTTTTTGGCTTTGCTTGTACAATGTGTTGTTTGTGTTTATTGCTGGGGTTAGGTCATGGTGTGGCTGCTAGGACTCTGGGTTCTCGAGTTAGAGGAAGCTTACATTCTTCACAAGCTTCCTCACAATGTGACCTTAAATGCTTTATCATGTTTGCTGTCTGAAATGTGATAAAAATGCCATATAGGGTTTGGTAAGGAGCACATGAATTAATATACGGAAAGCACTTAGAAAGTAGCCTGGCTCAGGCTAAGTGCTCAGAACTTGTTCTGTGTTATTTACCATTAAGCAGATAGAATATTAAATATTTTCAACACTCATCCATAAAAGTCTTTGGTGCTAGAGAACCTTTGTAGTGCCTGGGTATTTTACTTCCGCAAAGACTTCAGCTGAGAAGCACTTCGTTCTGAATGGTGTTGATATTGAGGACAGTAGGCAGGGGAAAGGCATAACTTCAGCTCCCAAGAGAAAACTCCATACACTACTGTGCCTTGGTTTAAAAAAAAAAAAAAAAAGATTAATTTAATTCTATGGAAGGGATTAAAATACTCTGGAGAGCCAAGAACGTTGATTGTCTAGAGAGAGGAAGTCGTATATCCCTGAACACACATCTGTGGTCTGTCACAAACCAGGGTTGGAACTGCAGAACTCTTAGTCACAGTTGTTCTGAGAGAGCGAAGAGTTGCGACTAGGGATTGTAAACTCAGCCTTAGAACATAGTGACACTCAGCTGTATGGTGGCCCCAGTATTTCATGCTGTGGCACCTTGACTGGACATAGCGGCATTACATGTAGGCGGCAAAATTCTCTCCAACGTGAGATGTTGAAACAACTTTCATGCTTCTCAGTTCTTCTGCCCTGGTCTTCAGCTCCTCTATGTCACTTTTTTCTTTGTAGTATCAATAGACGTCTTCAGGGAACTTTTGAATTACTTTTAAATATTTATGTTATAATAAACAACCAGACTTAGAAATAATCTTTCAACTTTCCCTAATTTTATAGGTAGAGAAAGCAGGAAACTGTGACTAAATGAAGATCACAGAGCCAGTTGATCAGTGGGGAAGCTGCATCTGAAATCCAGGACTTCTAGATCCTGGGTCAGCTGATAAGCAGAAAGATCTACTAGTAACATACTAGATTTATTAGATAATAATATGATGTTGATTATTATGGTAGTAAATATTTTTTGAGTACTTATTATATACCAGCCATTGTTTTAAGTGCTTTTTATTTATGAATTCATATAGTTCTTTTCATAAGAGTATGAGGGAAGTATTATCATTATTCCCATTTTACAGTTGGATAAACAGACATCGGGTGAGATTGAGTGACTTGCCCAAGCTCACAGAGCTATTAGGGGCATAACTAGGATTTGATTTCATGTAATCCAACTACTGAGTCCATTCTTTTAAGTACACAGATATGCTACATGTTATTTAATTCTGCCCACACATAGTATAACTTATTCCTGTTAATCTGCTTTACTTTTTAAAAAAGTCTACATCTTTAGATTATTGATTGGAAACCAAAAATTCATCAAAAACCACACATGCCCATTTTATACCTTTCATGTAGTTAGCTATGTACACAGAAATCTTTTTTAAAAAATTAATCCGTTTCTGTGTATACGTTAAAACTACCACATAGAGGGCATTTCTCTGGGAAGGAGTGAGCAATACTCAGTTTGTTAACATATTCTGACCAATTAAGTTAACAAAACAGTCATGCATAGAGTATGCACTTTTGAAAAAATATTGAAGTTGAAATAAACTTGACACTCAACTGTACTCATCATAATTCATCTTAATTTTAATTCTGATTTTGAGGGCATGGCGAGTTTTGTAATGGCCTCCAGTCTTCCCTATTAATGTAATTTTACATTCCTAAGAAGGATGGATACAGAAGAGGTTGGCAATTAAACTGTCTTTAAATGATATTTCAGGAATCTTTAAATGATATTTCAGGAACTTTTCCATGAATTATTTCACATGGCTATATCCTGGGGGTCCACTTTTTCTATCTGTCACTTCCTCACATTAAAAATGCAAAAGGTGAAACAAATTTGAGTTATTTAAGCCTAGTGACCTGTTGGAGACCCTGAAATGAGAATTTACCTGCACCTTTACTTTATTCACATGCCACAGTGGGATTCACAAAAAGGGGAGAAGAGTAGGAGATATTGTTTCAGTAATAAAAACATCAAACTTCATAAATGATAGGATTTGCACATGAGAGCTAAAACTTCTGAATAACAACCAACATTTATCATCCACAAATTAATAAGATAATATTTATGCTCCATACCCCAATACAAAATATTTTCTATGTGGAAATTTGGTTTTCATTCCTCAGACAGTATCCAGAGGTTGTTATTTCTTTGTTATTGTTGTAATTGTAATATTTTTACTCACATGTCCAAATACAAAACTCTCATTCAGCTCATCCTAATATGAAAAATGTCTGTGTAAAAATCCCATCGAAAGAGTTCTTTAGAAATCAGAATAAGATGCATACTCTAATTTTGCTATAGAATTGTTTTTTTTAAAAGTGAAATACTGAGCATGGTCAAAAATAATTATTTTCTTTGCAGGAGTAGTAATGCTAAAAACTTGCTGTATTCTTGCAGATCTCAAACTTCGACTCTATTCTGTATTTGGAATTTACCCTATAGCAAACTAAAAAATAACAATAGGGAACACACACACGGGCACACATACACAAAGAGACAACTTACACTGAGGATCCAGTCATCCATCCCCTGAAGAGATGTAATCTATGCGTAACAATACTTAAATCAGCACGACATTTACAACACATATTAAGTGGTTTGTTATTTATTTCAAGACTTTAATTGGCACAATATATTAACAGCATTGTTGCAGGGGTTCCACTTAAGGTTTTATTTTTTTCTTTTTCCTAAAAAGAGAAAGAAGAACAGGGAGAAAAGCAATCAACCAGTATTACACTATTACCCCTGTTTTGTTATTCCTTTAGCCTTAATGAACTGCTAAAGTTAAAGGAAAAAAAAAAAAAAAAACTAGCTTCAGAAACCATATTTTAGATTCAATTCAATATTTTTAAACCCAGACCAGTGTTTTTTTCTGCCATTCTAATGGAACCTATTATGGGATTTTTTTTTTCCCAGGGACAAAAACAACACCAACTTTCCCTCCCTAAGAGCTTCTTATTATTCATTTTCGTTGCTATTTGGAGAAAAGGCTCATTAAAATATTATGAAGCGCATAGCATAATTACGTGCCAGCCTTTGCCAATGAGGAACATCTGTAGCACAGTGTATGTATATTTATATTACAGTAAACTTGAGTGCAGACTCTCTCTTTCACCCTCTTCTTTACTTTGCCTCTGTTCTACAATTCTTTGTCCTGACTACAGAACCCGGCAAATGTGTGAAGCGCACAGGCTACAGTGAGTGCATTGTCAGCCTCTCGGGGCTCCAGCGCCAAATGTTATTATTCTATCATTAGCCTGTAGCTCACGCCAGGGTAAACTGTGCTCTGCTAAATGCCTCCAAACCTTTTTTGCTCTTTTTATTCCCCCAGTTATTTTTAAAATGCATCTTTTCCCTCGTTCGCTCTCTGGCACAGAAAGCTTTGCAAAGTGCATCCAACACACACCCAGTTCCCAAATTCGTGCTTCTCTTCCTTCTTTACATTATTCCACTTGCTTTAAAACCAAAGAACCTTGGGCATAATAAAAACATTGAGAGCTTGCCTATACCACAAATATTTGTGGAAAGCACATGGTGCCATTTTGCCAGACTACTCTTATTTGTTAAACTGAGTTAAGTGTAACGTGATTCCAAAAACTGCCTTTAGAATGAAAGAAAAGGCTTCTAAAGCCAGGGAGATAATTACCGCAATCTGGGTTACAGAAAATGCAAAACAAAGGGGCACAATCCCATTTTGTGTGTGTGTTGTGTGTGCGTCTTTTTGTTTTGTTTTGTTTTGTTTTTTTCTTTGTTGATGTACCCAAACATGTAAATATTCCATGGCGCGTGTTGTACAGGGATGGAAATCAACCCGAATCCTTCACAGACATAACAAAACATACTCTGTAGTGGACAGTGGCATGTTTGTGGTGGGAATATCTTTTCAGGAGGGAGGGCTTTCTGTCTTTTTCTCTCCCCATCTAGCAAACACACACCCAAAAGTTGCAGTTATCACTAGTTGCCAAGACTCTGACACCCACGTAACCTTCACTTGAAACTGTCAATCTATTTTTGCACACATAAATAAACGTTGATTTGCAAAGAATTAAGTTTCTAAAATCTTTCCTATGAATCCATAAACATGCTAAAGAATCTTCTAATTCCCCTCTCCCACATTATTTTTATGGCGATTATTATGCTATCAGTCTCCCTATTGTTGGGAAGCTTGTCCTCTGGGATAGTTTTGTAGACTGGACCGTTCTCAGTTTTCCTTTCTTTGTCTGCCAATTGTTTCTAGATTGAAACCACTTTCGGAGAGACAATTATTACCATACGTGTGTGTGTATGTAAATATTAATAATCAGTGCATGTGTTTATATTTATGCATACAAAAATAAATACTATCCCCACACATATTTCTCATTTTAAAGTACTAGTTCTTACTCCATAAAACGATTTGTGTTCCCCAGTTTCTACTTCATAAAATGTACTTTATTAAAGAGAAAGAAAGATCAAATCTTATACATTTCCTTGTTTGATGTTTAGAGTGAGTGAACCTTGCAGGTCTGAGCTAAGCTTTTTGGTATGTTTTAGCTGAGTCCAGATTATGGGCTGTAGGTTTCAAAACTAACATCATCCAGTTTTCTCAAAAACCGTCGCGGCAGTTCTCTCTTTGAATTTCATCTGGACTGTCTCTAAAAGTCCCAACTGACCCATCATTTCCTTCTTTTATTACTAAACATGCTTCTTTCCACATGCACAACAATAAGATATTTTTCAGGGCAAAAAGCAAAAATATATTAGGGGTTTCTTTCCTTCCAGATGTAGACATTTTGTTACCCGAAGAGCAACCAGAGGACGTGGAAAATGAACCTGAGCTCAGATGAGACAAAATAGAGCATGCCACTAAGGTGCATGTAAGGATAAACCCATGCAGCCCTAGAAGCAGGATTTGGCAACAGAAGAGTCCCATTGAGCCAAAAAGCCAGCCAGGGCATGGAAGCTTGTTATTATGGCTTGCTCTGCGAGTAAGACCCGCAGGGAGGATGTGAAGGCTGCTTAGTGGGAAGCCTGTTTAGAATATGGGGAAGTATAAAATGAGATGGGTCTTGAAGGATTCCGAGTCTAATCAGGCTGTGGATGTTCCTAACCTTCTTAGAATCTAAAAAAAAAAAAAAAAAGATACAAAGCAATTGTTTTTAATCCCCAAAGAAGATCATAGATCCCATCTTGAAATTCTGTTACATTAAATACAGGTAGTTCTTAAACACAGAAATGTTTCAACTACCCATCGGAAACTGGGTGAGAAGGAGTGCACTGGAGTGAAAGTCCAGCCAAGTGCCCATGATTAGAAATTAGCACCAGGCAGGTCGTGAGGGAACTAAGGTGAGCCACATTGACAGTTTTGGTTAAGAAAGCCTAAAACGCTATCACTCTATGATCATGTTTAGCATTGTTGGCTCTTTTCTCTGTATCTTTCATTTTTGTTTCTAAACATAATTGAATTCTTTTTATCTTCACTTAATATTAGATTGAACTATGTGTGACATTTACAGTTTGACATTTTTGACTTACAAAAATGTAATTTATATAGTTCAGCCTAACAATTCTGATAATCTAATTTCTTGTGATTGTTAGAGTCCAGTATTATTTTTATGTGGTTTTGTTTCTTTTCCTCTGCTTTCACATTTAGTCATCTTTCGTATTTTAATGCCTGTTAACATTTTGGAGAAGTGAGTATTTGGTTAAATGAAAAGAAACCATTTGAAACCTGTGTTTAATGTGGGCTCTAAAGGAGATAGTTTTCCCTTCAATTTCTATTCAGGGGGCCTCTGTATAGCGCTCAGTTTTCCAGATCATTTGGCTACTGCACATATTAGGGCCAGGATGTCATGTTTGATGGCCTCAAGGCCTCTACTTCTCTTCAAGTTTTGAAAAAAGGACAACTTGATTTTAAAAATAATCCATGTAAAAGAATTAGGGTCAGAGAGACAAATGTGTTTATAAGCTCTATTACAGAAAGTGATCCTTTCATAAACTCAATTCTCCCGAGGGTGGGGAAGGGAGTTTCCATAAAGTATTGTCCATATGCTTCCTAACATGTGGGAAAGGGAAAGAATGGCTCTTTCCTCCCCTGTTCTCTAGGAGGGGTCATGCATTCTGGAAAAAGATGCAGACTGGTACAGGCTGAAAGCGCAGCGGAGACGACACTGTTTCAAGATTCCTGCACCAGCTCCTTCGTGGTTATAGAAGTTGGACTAAATAAAAGGGTAAGGACTATCTGAATCAGAATCTAAAATAGCCAATGCTATGAGAGTTTATTTTAGTGAGAGATTTTCAGCATCTTCTCCAGATTTTAGGGGAAGAAGACATGAATGGAGGAATTAAAGACCAGATGTATTTTAACTCCTCTGTTGCACTTGGACACTAGAAAAAGCGGAGCCCAACACACATCATCAGTTTAGGAACAGCAATCAAAAGGAGTTTTGAAAATTTTTATGTAATATGGCACAAGTAATGTGTTCATAAAAATCCCAATTCTATTTTACTTCCCTGGCATATAACAGCTTTAATTTATATTAGTTTAAAAAGTCATGTTGGCATATCTCCTGAATATGAGTTTTGCTTTAAAAATTTTCATAGCTTCACAAGGAACTAAAAAAAATTAACCTTCATATGTCTCAAAATAATAATAATGCATCTTTATACTGTTCTTTATAATTACTAAAACTAGAAAAAAATAATATTTATTTTGAAACCAATAGGTGGTGCTATAAATTTCCACATTTTAATTCAAAGCAATATGTTCATTTTACTTTCCATTCCTCAGTGGCATTAGAAATATTCCTTATTATCATAGTATGATTTTTTACGGCCAAAAAAAAAAACAAAAAACAAACAAACAAACAAAAAAAAACTCCTGCAGTTAGCCACTGTGATTTGTCTCTTTTCCAACAGAAAACTCACCATAACTCAGAGTGTAAGATAAAGGGAAGCTATATGATTTTTGACAGAAGAGTTTATTTATGGAAACAGACCCATATATCATTCTTTGTGGTCTCTCTTTTTTCCCATAGTTCTTCAACTAATGGGAATGCTGTGGAAGAACATAAATATTTAATTTAATATTTCATTGTATGAACTCTCCCTAGGTGTTAGATTTATATAAAAAGCCATAACCACAGTAGTGACAGATCACGATTCTGTGTTATGGACTCCCAGAATCATGGAACACAGCTTAGAGAACCTTAGAGATCAGGCAGCTGCAGATGAGACAATTGACAAAACGAAAGCTGAAAGTGCTAGAAATAGGCACTTGATATTTGTCATCATGGGAACCAACATGTTTCTGGTATAAGAGAAGTTCTGAACGTTCAAAGACACTGACAAATGAAAATCCAGATTGTATTGCATCTTTCAAGTGTAAATAGTATTTTCACGCTAATATGTTTCCTTAATGTATATACCCTGAAGGTATACATCTAAATCCTTCCCTTCTGTTAGAAAAGCTATGGAAATCTTTCACAACTTCTCTCTGTCTTTCTGTGTGTGTGTGTGTGTGTGCATGCATGCATGTGCACACATATTATAAAAGTGGTATGTTGAAGAAACATAAGAAGTTCAACGAGATCTTGTAAAAATGCCAAAAAGGACTACAGCAGCTGCAACTAGCTACAATATCAACCCTATCATTCCTCAAACATCTGGGTGATTTCCACCTCTCTTCTTCCAGATGTTTTGGTATCTTGTGGAGATAGCCTTAAACACTTGTCAGTATTGAATGAACAGCCTTATTTCTTATTGGAAGATGTGTTTGTAGAAGACATCATAATTTGCAAACGATTACACCGTGTGCAGCAGACAGTTTCCTCCTTCCCACCGGGAGACCTTTCTAGGCTGGCTAGTTATTTCCTGCTTCCCCCAGGCTTGCTTTTCTCTGCCCTTCAGGATTCAGCTGCCTCCTCCTGGCTTAGCTGGTAGATATTGGACTGAACCAACTGTTATCATTTTTATACTCAAAAAATATTTTATAATATTTAAGATATAAAAAAGAGGAAAACATGACTTAACAGTAGAAGTAAGTGTCTCTTAGGAGACATTAATAGAAATGTGGGGAAAGGAGTTGAGATCTTGTTCTACGCTATGCTACACAAAATTCAACTGGAGCATTACATTCAAGACTGAGCACCACGTTTCAAAATGGGTTTTGACAAATTAGGGCACAACTGAATGGAAGTAGCAAGAATAATGAAGAGACATGATAAGCCATATGAAAAATGGTTTAAGGAACTGCAGACTTTTAGTTTGAATAAGAGAATATTGGTGAGGTATAGTACGGTTGGATATGATAACTGTCTCCCAGTAATTGACAAGTTGTCATATGGAAAAGGCATTAAAGATATTTGATGTGATTTTAGCATACTTATCAAGGATTAATACAAAGAAGTTGCCATTTGGCATCTGATTTCACTGTCAAGATATTAGCATGAGATGTAAATAGCTTTCTTTCACTATTATAAAGTGAAATACAACACAAAATGAATCCAGCTATAAATTGAAGTGAAATAGACTTAAATAATCATGGCGTGTTTGGGCACAATAGTAAAAATGCATTTCTTAAAAATTGAACTATTCAGTAAATATTTATTGTACACCTATTATGTACCAGGTATTTTTCTAGGCACAGTAAATAAAGCAGTGGACAAAGTAAAGTTTTTGCTCTTATAGAGCTTTCATTGGTAGCTGAGGAGTATGGAATCAATAAATAGAGGAACAAAAATATGCAATATGTCAGGAGGTGCTAAGTGCTATAAAGAAAAAAGGATAAAGTGGTGGAGTGCTATTTTGGATAGAGAAACCAATCAACACTACCTGTACATTTGAGGCAGAGGCTAATGAGAGCAGATCACAGAAAATGTTCCAGTAGAGGCTGGTTAACCAATTTGGGAGGGATAAAGTATTGGCATGTATTTCTGAGCTTATCTACCCCACTAGCTTATACATTTATTTTGAGCATAGGTAAAATGGGATGAGTAATACATATTTCTGCACATCTAACCCTTCCTACCTGCTACACTAGGGTGGAGTGAAAAGTCTGCAGGGAATTAGGCATTGGATATATCGTATGACCTTGAAAGTCCCCAATCAATGATATATAATTTGTTTCCTTTTTAAGCATTCACTCTCTTCCTTCTCTTTTCTCAATTCTACATCTTCCTTTTCTTCTCTAAGCCCTGGACAAGTGAGTATTAGTTTGATTTTTTTACCATTGCAAATATGTAAGACCTTCAGTGGTACGGTTGACAAAAAGAAGTGTAAGGAAGATAAGGTTGCACAGAAAATCATCTAATCCCTCTAGTCTCAGTTACTTTAAATGCAGGACTCCCTTCCTGATACTTCTTATAAAAATAGGAAAGGTAATTCAGCTTTTTTGCAGGGGAACACAACTTGTTTAATTAGGATTAGATTCAGCTGCATGGAAATAAAATCTAAATAAGTGTGGCTTAAAAACTAAAGGTTTCATTCTCTTGTAAAAATCTCAGAAGTTGGAGATGCAGTGCAGATAAGGCAGTAGTATAAAATCCTCAGAGATCCAGCATCCTTTGAAGATTTCATCACACCTAGAGTGAGGCTCTCTTGTCTATATGGTCCTAGGAGTTGCTGGAGGGCCAGTCAACCATATGAATTTGAACTTAGAAAATGAACACTAATATCTCAATTACTTTCATCTGCTTTATATGTAAGCATTTCCATTTAGTAAATGAATTTGGATGTTAAAAAATATGGTGAATACTAACCTCTTTAACAGACAAGAATTATGAGACAAAGAGAAGTTAAGTACCTTGCTTGAGACCCTAGAATTAGCTATTGACAGGGAAAAAGGAAAATTTAAAGCTCCTGATCACATCTGTCCCATTTTCACTGTTAGGATAGTGAGTATCTTCTCCAAATCACATGTAACAGTGAATATCGAAGAGCTGAGAAATACCACACCATTGAATCTACCCACCAGACTATGCATACCTTTAGTGTTCAGTATGGTGAAGAATATTAGAAAATAGTGATAGACTCCATCTGTAGCAACATCACACTGTTTTGAAACAACTTGACACCAGGACAACAAGAGAAAGTATAGGAGATGCTGTTCCTGGGATCATAAGAATAATACCAGTGTACCTTTAAGGAAGTGTCATTCAGTTACTGCACCAATTTGTTCTGAAACATCCTTCTTTTGCCCTTCTTTTATTTCCTTTTTCAAAGAATTTTCAAAGATGTTTGGAGTAAATATGGCCCATTAGTTATAGCAGCCATGAAAATGTAGGACAATTGATTTGGTAAGATCATATGGGAATTGCTTCTTTAATATCAAACCTATTAGAGAAAATCAGGGCTTTGCCTTTATATAATATCCAAGTAATGCAAGCCATTAAAATACAGCCTCCATGAAAGCTGGGCAAAATGGTTTCAAATAAGGGTTGAATATGTCTGAAACAGAGAAATTTGACAGAATCAGTTCCTATTTTGTGTATAGTTGAACTGATTGAATTACTATTTCTGCCTAGAACCACAGAAGCTCAAGAGAGTCAGGGGCCTAAACCACAAACAATGGCTCTTTTGTCTAAGAGGAACCCGTGGTGGAGCTATTACACACAAACTTGTGTGATTTCAACCTAGAGCAGAATAATTAAGAATTCAGCTTCAGTCCAGAGCAGCTTATGCATCTGCCTACAAGCACTCAGCCCAAACCTTGATATAAGAATGGAACATACTACCTCACACGAAAGTAGGGAAAACGTTTTTCCTTTTCTCAATTATTTAAAAGCGACAATTAATTGTACCTGTGATTTGCTCCATCTCAGTTTTGAGACATATAAAGGAACCAATTCCTCACATTTCTGGGAGAATGGTGTGAAAGTCATTGAAACTGGCATGATACAGAGCATCGCCACATTGGGATCTACTGGGGAAACCAGACAGTGGAAGGTGATCCCCAGATGACACTGTTGGAGCAATTCCCTCCATGGGGCTGCACATCTGGATTTTGCTGCTGCCAGGAAGAAAGCAGGCACTTCATTAGCTGTAGTTCAGAATTAAAATGTGGAGAAGCAGAATGTGTTCTGCAACATGGCAATGACGTAAAAATGTTCAGAGTGAGATGTTGAGTTTTGTTTGGTGTGTGTGTTATGTGTGTATATGGCAGAATAGTTTGCAATATTAGGTATTCATGCTTCTGAACAACAGCATGTGCTCCTCTAAGCACAATTTCCACCATGGGCCCAGCAGGTTTAGGCACAATTCATGGGAAAAGCCCACTTGATGTGTGTGAAGAGAATAAGAAAATGACAGTTTGTCCAGAAAGTCTTTGTCTGCAATTAAGATAGACATGTAGCTGGTTGATTAAATGATATTGAATGATATTTTGTAGAAGGTGAAGAAAAACGTTGTAACATTTTAATAGATTCAGGTATGCTTTGAATGTAGTAGGCATTTAATATTTATTCACTTAGTATATACAGACCATATATGCACATTTAAATATACAATTATTGCACTGCTCAAGAATAATATTGTTTATTTTCCTATTAACATCTATCTAGAAGAAGAAATATTTAAGTCATATAATAGAGCCTGTCATTGATCAGGATTAGCAACTAATGAGGCCCATGAATCTGCCTCATTTTGTTCTTCATTATTGCTGTTTATACAGTTTGTATTCAAATTCAAAGACCAGGTTCCTAATGAGTGGTTAAAGCCTGCGATGGTGTAATGATGCAGTTGGTTTGGGGGATTTTATAGCAACAACCTGGATAGCTAGAGTGACCCAAACTAAGCAAAGAACCTTTTCATGTGTCACTGCATTTCATTGTATGACATGATTCTACCGCAATATTTTATAGATATAGTGACATGATGCAGTAACAGAAAAAGAATAGTTATTCTGCAAGACGTATCTTGTCTGTTGAATGGACATGTAAACTGAAGATCCTATAAGTATTCTTAGAGCCATGGACCTGCTATAATATTAAGGAGTAAAGAAAAATGAGGCAGAACGCATGTTTTCTATTCTCTTACTTTTGATTCTCAGATAAATCACTGTTGGTGCCCTGAAATGGTGGCAGCAGAATCATAAGTTTATTTAAGTTGTAATTATGGAATCTGAAAGCTGGAAGGAAACTTGGAGGTTTCCAGTCGACTTTTCTTAAGTTGAGATCCTAAGATGAGAAACTCAGGACCTGGAAAATTTACCCTTTGTTATCTCTGGAAACTAGAGTCTGAAATCCAAGCCACAATTCCTATGGCTTTTGTCTCCTTTATCCGCCCCATTGACTCATTAAGGCCAAATATATGTTATTAAGTAAAAACAAAGTTTATGTGTGTTTTTGCTATCTAGATAATTTATTAAACCTCCAAACTTAACTTCCATCTACTTCCAAACTCCCCAGTGCCACCCAATTCTCTCTGGTTACCAGAAATTTTAATTTTTGTCCATGGCTGAAAATTCTTCCTTCTACAAACATTATAGCAGTCTTAATTTTTCTGGAAATTACGTAAGAATATAGAGGAACCCCAAAGAAAGGGACATTTCTAAAGTTATTCTTAAAATTTTGATTGGCTCCATGAAGATTACGTAGTGTGTAAACAAAAGCCACTTCTGATATGTATCCCCTTTTATTCGCTTGACTGCTTCTCCAGAATCCATTATGTTAGAGGAGACTCACCCACACCAAAGAGTCCTGGCCACACTGAGGTAGAGAAGAAGGCTATGAGGCCCTGTGAACCAGATGCGCAGTGCTGTGGAATTGGATATAAGCAATGAGGGCTCGCAATGCAATGCAACAACAGGACTCATGATGTGTTACAGTGGTTGGTGATGCAGTATTACCCTATGGCTTCTAAATGTGCAATGAGAAGCCACCAGCTACTTATGTATCTAATGAGTAAATCACACACACACACACACACACACACACACACACACACACACACACA